>NC_084745.1:45014078-45034078 GCF_033978785.1 Entelurus aequoreus
TTCTTTTAATCCAGGGGTGTCCAAACTTTTTGACTTGGGGAGAGCCGAAAGTGGACTGTGTGTAAAGTAACTATATATAATATATTAATATAATGGATATATATTTAATAGTACTGGGATAGGCTCCAGCCACCCTTGTGACCCCGAGGTGGATGGATAATTGGATATCAAGAGTACGTGAAAGTTGGACTTTTACCTTGTTTACTTCCGTGACTACCTCCTTAAAGTTTTGTGATCAATCAGAAATATCAAGCAGCTGAAATGGAGTAGTGTTGTACCAATATTTTGGTACCGGTACCAACATTATTTAGATACTTTTCTGTACTTTACTAAAAAAAAGGGGACCACAAAAAATGTCATTATTGGCTTTATTTTAACAAAAAAATCTTAGGGTACATTAAACATATGTTTATTATTGCAAGTTTGTCCTTAAATAAAATAGTGAACTTACAAGACAACTTGTCTTTTAGTAGTAAGTAAACAAACAAAGGCTCCTAATTAGTCTGCTGACATATGCAGTTAAACATTGTGTCATTTATCATTCTATTATTTTGTCAACATTAATAAGGACAAGCGGTAGAAAATGAACTATTAATCTACTTGTTCATTTACTGTTAATATCTGCTTACTTTCTCTTTTAACATGTTCTATCTACACTTCTGTTAAAATGTAATAATCACGTATTCTTCTGTTGTTTGATACTTTACATTAGTTTTGGATGATACCACAAATTTGGGTATCAATCCGATACCAAGTCGTTACAGGATCATACATTGGTCATATTCAAAGTCCTCATGTGTCCAGGGAAATATTTCCTGAGTTCATAAACATAATATAAAAAAAAATTTAAACGAAAGAAGATGTTGTGATGCCAAAAATATCGACGTAATCATAGTAGTATCGACTAGATACGCTACTGTACTTGGTATCATTACAGAGGCGGTATAGTACCGAATATGATTCATTAGTATCGCGGTACTATACTAACACCGGCATACCATACAACCCTAGTGTGGAGAGTGTTTTGCATTTTACCCATCATGCTTTGTAATGGATTTAAATCTGTGTAATTTAGAATTTTTTCACGGTGCATTTTTATAATGTCCACAAAGTTCGGTGAGCAGGTTGTTATATGAGACCATGTCTGTTGACATTTTGTGTTGGTTGGAATTGTATTTATTTATTTATTTTTTGCACCATGACTAGGGAAGGTTGTTTGCATTGGGTCATATCAGTAAATGCGGTGCATACTTTCAATCGCAGCATAATTAAAAAGGTATTTGATCTGAATTACTCACGTTATCCACTAGAAGGCGACATAATAGTAGCAACAAAATTGTCAGACTTAAAATGCTTGCAATCTCCCTGTGGGTACGATTACTTATTAAAACTTGTGATGTCTCGCGGGCCAAATTGAAGATGTTGGTGGGCCGCATTTGGCCCACCCCTGTTTTAATCCAACATAGTAATTCTCCTGAGGCTGAGCCAATCAGGTTTGGTCTCTTTCTAGTGGTCAGTACCACTCTGTTGATACTTTTATTTTGTTTAGAATAGGATAGAATAGAATAGAATATATCTTTATTGTCATTGTACATTGTACAACGAAATTGCAAGCTAAACTAATTTAGTGCAAATTCATAACACATAAAAACATAAGAACATAGATAAATAGATCAAATTAAAGCTGCAAGCAGCGATGGGCGGGACCGACTTTGACGGCACATAAAATCCAAACCAGAGCGGTAATTAAAACTCTTTGGTCAACTTTTAATCAGAAGGGTTCAATCTCTCTCCTGTGCTAGTTTGAAGCCGACACGACAAACGCGCTCAGAGGAGATAATGTTTGAAAAAAGGTGACCGGTTTTTACAAAACTTTTGTTTTGAAGGGGGAATTGCAAACTTCCTGTTGATTTTTGCTGAAGGATGTCAGTGTATGAAATCTAGGTCTAAGTGAGACCTACATAGAGGTTTTTGTTTCATGTCTCTACGACATTTCTACTGGAAGTTACAGGCAGTTTTGTCTGTGTTTTCTTCCTAGGACCAGTTTTGTCTGTGTTTTCTTCCTAGGGGGCGCTAGAGCGTAATTTTGAGTTTTGGGTTTGGGGTTTTTTTTTTTATTAGATCGCAATTTTTGCCAGTCCTTATGTGTGTGTCCAGTTTGGTGAGTTTTGAAGCATGTTAAGGAGGTCAAATTATAGCTCCAAGAGGCAAAGGTGACTGTTTTTACAAAACTTTTGTTTTGAAGGGGGAATTGCAAACTTCCTGTTGATTTTTGCTGGAGGATGTCAGTGTATGAAATCTAGGTCTAAGTGAGACCTACATAGAGGTTTTTGTTTTATGTCTCTACAACATTCCTACTGGAAGTTACTGACAGTTTTGTCTGTGTTTTCTTCCTAGAAGCAGTTTTGTCTGTGTTTTCTTCCTAGGGGGCGCTAGAGCGCAATTTTGAGTTTTGGGGTTGGGTTTTTTTTTTATTAGATCGCAATTTTTGCCAGTCCTGATGTGTGTGTCCAGTTTGGTGAGTTTTGAAGCATGTTAAGGGGGTCAAATTATAGCTCCAAGAGGCAAAGGTGACTGTTTTTTACAAAACTTTTGTTTTGAAGGGGGAATTGCAAACTTCCTGTTGATTTTTGCTGAAGGATGTCGGTGTATGAAATCTAGGTCTAAGTGAGACCTACATAGAGGTTTTTGTTTCATGTCTCTACGACATTCCTACTGGAAGTTACTGGCAGTTTTGTCTGTGTTTTCTTCCTAGGAGCAGTTTTGTCTGTGTTTTCTTCCTAGGGGGCGCTACAGCGCAATTTTGAGTTTTGGGGTTGTTTTTTTTTTTTTTTTATTAGATCGCAATTTTTGCCAGTCCTGATGTGTGTGTCCAGTTTGGTGAGTTTTGAAGCATGTTAAGGGGGTCAAATTATAGCTCCAAGAGGCAAAGGTGACTGTTTTTACAAAACTTTTGTTTTGAAGGGGGAATTGCAAACTTCCTGTTGATTTTTGCTGAAGGATGTCAGTGTATGAAATCTAGGTCTAAGTGAGACCTACATAGAGGTTTTTGTTTCATGTCTCTACGACATTCCTACTGGAAGTTACAGGCAGTTTTGTCTGTGTTTTCTTCCTAGGGGGCGCTAGAGCGTAATTTTGAGTTTTGGGGCTAGGTTTTTTGATTAGATCGCAATTTTCTTCAGTCCTGATGTGTGTGTCAAATATGGTGAGTTTTGAAGCATGTTAACGGGGTCAAATTACAGCTCAAAGAGGCGGCGGTATAATAATAATAAAACCTTACAAATACAATAGGGTCCTCTGTCCCAAAGGGACATTCGGTCCCTAAATACATAAAATACATAAAAATAGCAAGCACACAGCTCACATGCGCAGTCATTATTGTCGTCTTGTGTTCAGCGACACTATTGCTCTCGGGTAAAAAAATTTTCTTAAGTCTGTTTGTCCGGCATTTTATTGTCCTGTATCTCCTGCAGTTGAAAAAGTTTATGTCCGGGGTGGGATGGGTCCCTTATGATGTTTTAGGCCTTTTTGAGGCACCTGGCACTGTACAGTTCATCTAGGGAGGGGAGAGAGCAGCCAGTGGTCTTCATGGCAGTTTTTAGCCATTGTTATGCTTAGTTTAGGCCAAAAATCTTTAAAAAAACACGGTGAACCCTCAACATTTAAAGTTCTACTATCATTTTTATGCCAAATTAAATATCGCTATACATTTGGTATTCGCATAAGGCCGCAATACCGCGATATAGTTTTAGGCCATATCGTCCATCCCTAAAGGATACCCAAGTCTTGGTCACCTATTAAGTAACAAAGTACTGCTTGGTAGAAAAGAGGCTTAGGTCACTGCTCTTTTTCTTCTTTAACTGTTGTTTATTGCTGACCTCAGGGTGGCGCCGCAGAGCTCAGAGGAGAGAGAGACTTCGCCAGAGAAGACCAGGCCGACGAGGAGGAGGAGGAGGAGGAGGACGACGACGATGCCGACCAGGAGGAGAGGCCTCTGAGGACAGAGTCATCCAGGAGAGGGCAGCACATCCACCACCGGGAGCACAACAATCACCACCACCACCACCATCACCACCGCAACAGCAGCCGAGCGAGGGGCCTCGCCCGCCAGGAGACGTTGGACTCCGAGACCCCGGACAGTCGAGAGAGCAAGGACGCCGCTCACGAGGAGCTTCGCGTTCACATCCTCCAGCATCAGGAGGGCGAGGAGGACAGGGATTTCGGGGCGCCTCACCGGGACCACAACAACCACCATCACCACCACCACCACCACCACCGTGGTGGCGGGCAGGACGAGGGCGGCCACCACCGCTCCAAAGAGCGTGAGCAGGACCACAATGAACGAAACAAACAGCGCACTCACCACCATCACCATCACCACAGGCCCACTAGGGACCACCATCACTACTACGACCCGGACCAAGATGGCGGTTTGGCAGCCAAAAAGAGGAGCGACGCAGGAGAATGAGGACCTGGCTATTTATGTAAACCTCGTTTCCTTTTCTATATCCATATATATCTACTGTACGTGGATCTATGCATAGATGTGGATATGCATGAATATTCACTGTATGCACCTTGTGAGGTGTCCTCTCGCTACGCCCTTTCCCCGAGCCACTCCATCGGACGCCGAGGTCTTTTGTAGCTTCGAAAACATTGGGAATGTTGATGAGATCCGTTTGTCTTCAGGGGGTCCCTAAACCAGGCCGCCTCTGCTCAGATTCATGTGGCAGCCAGAAACAGATGGCTGGTGCTGCGTTGTAGACTGCTGGGAAGGAGCCAAAAACCCCACTCTGCGCTTTTAAAAGGGAGGGAAAAAGGGGACATATCTAAGCAATAATTGGGCCATTCCGTTAAATCGGTGCCGTTTGCAAGTTCTAGTCAGGCCCGCCCCCTCCCTGTACGCAGATCACGCACTGCGTGGTTCATTTTGCATGAAGAAGCGCATGTAAAATGTCAATTAATGAACCTATTCCTAGCCCCTTCCTGCTCTGTCATTGATGAAAATATATTGGGAAATTTCTAGGGGTGTGGGAAAAAATCGATTCGAGTTCAAATCGCGATTCTCATGTTGTGTATCGATTCTCATTTTTCAAAAATCCCTTTATTTTATTTCTTTTTTTTTTTTATTAATCAATCCAACAAAACAATACACAGCAATACCACAACAATGCAATCCAATTCCAAAACCAAACCCGGCCCAGCAACACTCAGAACTGCAATAAACAGAGCAATTGAGAGGAGACACAAACACGACGAATATTATCAACAACAGTATCAATATTAGTTACAATTTCAACATAGCAGTGATTAAAAATCCCTCATTGACATTATCATTAGACATTTATAAAAAAAAGAAAAAAAATGAACAATAGTGTCACAGTGGCTTACACTTGCATCGCATTTCATAAGCTTGACAACACACTGTGTCCAATATTTTCACAAAGATAAAATAAGTTATATTTTTGGTTTATTTAATAGTTGAAACAAATGTACATTATTGCAATCAGTTGATAAAACATTGTCCTTTACAATTATAAAAGCTTTTTACAAAAATCTACTACTCTGCTTGCATGTCAGCAGACTGGGGTAGATCCTGCTGAAATCCTATGTATTGAATGAATAGAGAATTGTTTTGATTCGGAAAAATATCGTTTTTGAATCGCGTTGAATCGAAAAAAAAAATCTATTTATAATCGAATCGTGATCCCAAGAATCGATATTGAATCGAATCGTGGGACACCCAAAGATTTGCAGCCCTAGAAATTTCCCTCCACATTCTCATTGTAAGGCAGCCAAATTGATATTTTTATAATGTTAGAACTATTATTTTGCACAAACAAACAATTTCTTTCCAATGGATTTGTTGTAGGTGAAACTAAATACTAAATTCAATTCAAATTTGATTAAAAAGTATTTTATAAAATTCTACTTAGGGGCCCGATTGATCAAAATAAAGTCTTTCTTCAACTCCGAACCTGATAATACAAATAATGTGTATTTCCCCGCCTCAGTCAACTGGGTTCATATGGCGAAGATGACTCAGTTGAGTAACAGGACTGAAAGTAACAGGAGGGAGGTTGTTTTTTTT
This sequence comes from Entelurus aequoreus, assembly GCF_033978785.1. Lineage (NCBI taxonomy): Eukaryota > Metazoa > Chordata > Actinopteri > Syngnathiformes > Syngnathidae > Entelurus > Entelurus aequoreus. Next base: position 45,020,170 of record NC_084745.1, read on the forward strand.
ACATAGAATTAGCAAATACATGAAATATAACCGCATGGCAGTGATTCAAACAAACAAAAAATATTTTAGGAAAAATAACATCTACCGTATTTTTCGGAGTATAAGTCGCACCGGAGTATAAGTCGCATCGGCCGAAAATGCATAATAAAGAAGGAAAAAAACATATATAAGTCGCACTGGAGTATAAGTCGCATTTTTGGGGGGAAATGTATTTGATAAAAGCCAACACCAAGAATAGACATTTGAAAGGCAATTTAAAATAAATAAAGAATAGTGAACAACAGGCTGAATAAGTGTACGTTATATGAGGCATAAATAACCAACTGAGAACGTGCCTGGTATGTTAACGTAACATATTATGGTAAGAGTCATTTAAATAACTATAACATATAGAACATGCTATACGTTTACCAAACAATCTGTCACTCCTAATCGCTAAATCCCATGAAATCTTATACGTCTAGTCTCTTACGTGAATGAGCTAAATAATATTATTTGATATTTTACGCTAATGTGTTAATAATTTCACACATAAGTCGCTCCTGAGTATAAGTCGCACCCCCGGCCAAACTATGAAAAAAACTGCGACTTATAGTCCGAAAAATATGGTAAATATCACTGAATATGCAGGAAGAAAAAGTGAGTGAATTTACTTTTGCGACTTTATGTGGACCACATGACTTTATTAGGTAGTGTGTAACGGGACTGAGTAAAAACCCAGAGACACCACTAAAGTGATAGTTTTTGAAAGAAAATAAACGGGGGTAAGGAGTAACACATATGTAAAAAAATAACATTTCTGAAGGATTTGAATGATTATACAGTGGTACCTCGGAATATAAGTTTAATTGGTTCTGTGACGCAAATTGCTTCGCGAAAAAAAAAGTATCGCAAAACAATGTCGCCCATCCATCTTCTTCCGCTTATCCAGGGTTGGGTTGCGGGGACAGCAGCCCAACCAGAGAAGCCCAGACAACGCTCTACCCGGCTGCTTTGTCCAGATCCTCCCTGGGGATCCCAAGGCACTCCAAGGCCAGCTAGGAGATATAGTCTCTCCGATGTGTCCTGGGTCTTCCCCATGGCCTCCTATTGGTCGGACTGGGCCATCAATACCTCCCCTGGTAGGTGTCAGGGGGGCATCCAACCAGATGCCTGAGCCACCTCATTTGGCTACTCGTTATGTGGAGGAGCAGCGACTTTACTTCGAGCTCCTCCCGAACTCCAGAGCTTCTCACCCTAAGGGAGAGCCCCAGCAACCGACGTAGGAAACTCATTTCGGCCGCCTGTACCCGTGATCTTGTCTTTTCGGTCACAACCCAAAGCTGATGCAAAAAGGTGTGGTTAGGACCGTAGGTCGGACAGTTAATTGACTGAATCTTCACAACGATGGACTGATGCAGAGTCCGCATCACTTGTTCTCATCCCAGTCGCTTCACAGTCAGCTGCGAACCAACCCAGTAAGAACTGAAGATCACAGCCAGATGAAGCCAGCATGACCACATCATCTGCAAATACCTAAACCTAAAGCCACCAGAGCGGATTCTCTCAACACCTTGACTGCATGTTAAAATTCTGTCAGGCAGCACTCACAGAGTCCAACCCTCGCTAGAAACAGGTGCGACTTACTGCCGGCAATGCATCCGAAGCGCTGACACCGATCGTACAGCGAGCGGAATGCAACCATCAGACTGTTTGATATTCCTGGAGCACTCTCCAAGGGACACGGTCGAATGCCTTTTCCAAGTCCAGAAAACACATTTACACTGATTTGGCAAACTTCTAGATAGATAGTACTTTATTCTATGCACCCACAAGGACTCTTCCAAAAATTTTGAGCTGGTCCACAGTTTCACGACCAGGACAAAAACCACACTGCTTCTCTTGAATCTGAGATTCGAATATCCAGCGTAGCCACCTGTCCAATACACCTGAATAGACACTAATAGGAAGGCTGAGGAGTGTGATCCCACGATAGTTGGAATACAACCCCCAGTCCCGTTTTTGATGGGAGGAACCACCATCCCGGTCTACCAATCCAGAGGTACCACCCCTGGCATCTAGAGCTTTAAGGAAATCTGGGCAGATCTCGTCGAACCCAGAGCCTTGCCACCGAAGAGATTCTTAACTACCTCTGCAACCTCAGCCCCAGAGTTAGGAGAGCCCACTACAGAGTCAACAGGCACTGCTTCTTCACAGAAGGCGTATAAGTGGGATTGAGGATGTCTTCCAAGTATTGCTTCCACCAATTCACAACATCCCAAGTCAAAGTCAGCAGCACACATCCCCTTATACACAATGATGACGGTCAACTGATTCTCCTTCCTAAAACGGAGGGGGAAGATCCAGAAAATACCTCCGGAAGAGGTTCTCCATGGTTTCACTGAACTCCTACCATGTCCGAATTTTTGCTTTGACATCCGCCAAAGCCACACACCACTTGGACTGTCGAGTACCTGTCAGTTGCCTCCAGAGTACCATAAGCCAAAAAGACCTTCTTCAGCTTGATGGCATCCCTCTCCGCCGCTGTCCCCCAGGTTGTTCTGGGATAACCGCCACGACAGGCACCAACCACCTTGTGGCCACAGCTCCAATCGGCTGCCTTGCCAATAGAGGTACGGAACATGGCCCACTCAATGTCTCCCACCTCTCTTGGAACATGTTTGAAGCTCTTCTAGAGGTGGAAATTAAAACTCCCTGACGGGAGACCCTCACATTGGGTTTGGTCCTGGCAGGGAAATCCTCCCCCATCCGAATGTGATCAGTTGAAAGTTCCATCCTCACTTCTCCTCAGCGTCCAAGACGTGGGACCGAGTCCAAGTCCGACAAAACGCCCATAAAGGCAATCATTGAACTGCAGCCCACGGTGTCCTGGTACCAGGTGCACATATGGACACCATTACGCATGAACGTTCTGCTTGTTATGAACAATCTTTGACTAGCATAAAAGTCCAGTTACAAAAAATCCCTCGGGTTTAGATCGGGGCAGCCGTTCCTCCTAATCATGCCTCTAGAGGCCTCACTGTCATTTCCAACGTGAGCGTTGAAGTCCCCTAGCAGAACAAGCCAATCGCTTGAGGGAGCATTCTCCAGTACTGCCTCTAGGGGATTCAAAAAGTGTGGGACTCGTTCCTCACCTGAAGGCAGAAGGAGTCAACCCTCTTGTCTTCTGGGTTAAACTTCAACGTACGAGCTAGGAGTCAGGGGGAAACAAGTATTGCCTGTCCCCGCTCACTGATTGCAACACCAGAATGGAAGGAAGTCCAGAACCTCTCGAAAGGAATGATTTCAGAGCCCCTGCTTTACGTTGGCAAGCTCAGTCTCCTTCTCCCACTAGAGAAGTGACATTCCACGCCCCAAGAGCTAGCTTTTGCAGCTGAGGGTCAGACCGCCAAGGTCCCCATACCTTCGGCTGCTGCCCAGCTCACAATGCACCCGACCCCAATAGCCTTTCCCATTAGTGGTGACCCCATTGGAGGGGTGGATTTACGTGGCCTCTTCTGGTTGTGCCCCGTAGGACCTGCTTGTCTTAGGAAACCCCACCAGGGGCACAGAATCCCTCAACATTGTATTTCTTAGGATCACTGGGACACGCAAACTCCTCAGAGAGCTCAGCGTCGCCTGTTGAAATGCATTCAAATAAATTAATCGGTGCTTGACCACCAAAACAGCACCATTTTACTATGTAAACCATTTAAAATGAAAATACTTCAAATTGTATTAAGAAATACAATAGAATCTAATACAAATAACTACAGTCATTTTATAAAGTAAAAAGTAGAGTTGACTTCTATATTTATTTCCTGGGCCCTTGCTGTCAAACACCATCAGCAGCTTCTCCATATTTTCATGGATAAATGTTGGTGTTTAGATATTATTTTAACGTTCTTGGCTGGCGTTATGGAGTCATTCAGTATGGTGCAGACTAGCCAGTCATGTTTTTGATGACTTCTTTTTTCAATTTAATGAATATCATCCTCTTATTTTCAGCACTGTCCTTCACCCTCACTTTCTTCCTTTTCATGGTTGGAATACGAAATGATCTCTGGCTATAAGCTAATGCTAGTGCTTGAAACTGGATGTTTTGGTCGGATTTTACGGGATTTAGCGTGACATTCGCTACACTATAACTACAGTGGGGAGGCTCGTAACTTACCGTATTTTTCGGAGTATAAGTCGCTCCGGAGTATAAGTCGCACCGGCCGAAAATACATAATAAAGAAGGAAAAAACATATATAAGTCGCACTGGAGTATAAGTCGCATTTTTTGGGGAAATTTATTTGATAAAACCCAACACCAAGAATCGACATTTGAAAGGCAATTTAAAATAAATAAAGAATAGTGAACAACAGGCTGAATAAGTGTACGTTATATGAGGCATAAATAACCAACTGAGAACGTGGCTGGTATGTTAACGTAACATATTATGGTAAGAGTCATTCAAATAACTATAACATATAGAACATGCTATACGTTTACCAAACAATCTGTCACTCCTAATCGCTAAATCCCATGAAATCTTATACGTCTAGTCTCTTACGTGAATGAGCTAAATAATATTATTTGATATTTTACGCTAATGTGTTAATAATTTCACACATAAGTCGCTCCTGAGTATAAGTCGCACCCCCGGCCAAACTATGAAAAAAACTGCAACTTATAGTCCGAAAAATACGGTAAATGTTTCTAAAGCATGACGATTAGCCGAGAGACAGACTTGTAAACGACATATCCTGAGGTACCTTTGTATTTTATTGTGAAGTCTAATGTTAGCAAGCAGGGACCAGCAACAAATGCTATTTTTTTCATTATTCAATGTAAATGAAATCAAGATCCCGATTTAACCAATATTTTAAATGATGTTGATTACGAAATTAGATGAATACAACTATTTGTTTTACAGTTAATTCAATTGTGCATATATGACTTTTTTTTTTTTAGGGAATGTCGCCGATTATTTGGCATTCCTCCCCTATTTCTGTCATTCACGTATGCCTAATGTGCTCCTAAAAACTTCCAATGCACTTTTCGTGTATAGCTACGTTCACATTGCAGGTCAATTGCGATTTTTTTTTTTTTTTGCTCATTTGTGAAATGTATGTGACTTTTTTTTTTCATGTCAACGTGAACAGTAAAACATTTATTTTTAATTCGACGCGGGTCGGGTCGCGGTCATCAAAAAGCGACAATGTCATTACTCTTCTCCAAAATAGACTGTCGCAAAAAGAAGCCCATGCGCGACAAACAGCGAGAGACAAAACAAATCATCTTCTATCTTAATCTTTTACAACAAATAATTTGGTTAAAAAGATGTTGGATACAATTCCTACGAGACTTGGAGCCTTACTTCTGTGTGACGTCACGATGTCACGTGCTCATTCTGTTTACTTCAGGGACCGTTAGAAATCACTTTTTTTTTTGTGTAAAGTGAATATTGGATTCAACACAAAACTAGATATTGTAGCCAGCAGTGTGAACGGAGCCTTGAGTCTTCCCAGTCGTCTAAAAAGCAGCGTTAGCACGAAGGATGAAAATAAATGTCGTTAAAATACATATTTGGTCAACATCTTTAATGGCTAATTATGCAGTAAAATACGTAGGTTTATTTTGGATTCATGTAACTTTCTGTTCTATCTTGTGTTCTTATACTGTTTTTCTAGTCTAATTCTTGTCAACTGAATGCAAAATGATGGCTTCCGCTCGAGTCGTCTTGTTTACAACCCCTCACTTTATCATTTGCTCCTCTTGGACAATTGTAAAAAAAAGAGCAAACCCCAACATTTATTTGTATGCTACATTGGTGAGGCTGCAGCTTTTTCAACGGTGCACAATAAAACAATGTGTGCTCTTTTGAGTACACCCAGGCTGTGGCATCTATAAATAGTTTTTTTTTTGTCAAGCGGAACGCTGCTGAAAAATTAAAAGGGAGGCCTCCCCGGTCGTCATGGCGACGTTGAAAAAAAAGAGAAAAAGTCGGTTAGTTTGCCTTTCATGGCGAGTCTGAGGGTCTTCTGCAGTTTGCCAGACAAACATCCATAAATAATTCCTTTTTTCTCTACCTCTCGTGACCTCTTTCTGCACACGACACTTCCTGGTTCCGCACTTCCACGAGCCGCCGTCGCCATGGCGGCTGTGTCGTCACTGTTGCCATGGCGACTGCCGCAGCTTCTCCTTACATGGCCTGCAGACGGCTTTGTTTACTTGAGCGCTGAGACTGCGACGGTTTCCATGGCAACGCTTCCAAACGCTGCAGCTCCACTGGAACCTTATTGGTTACAGAAGAGATTTCTAATGAAGTCATAACAAAGTCATGTCGCCATCTAGTGGCGATTAGTCATCTTTGCATGTCACATCTTCTGAAGAGTCACTTTTCTGGAATTTAGCAATAAAAAAGCCAATGGTGTCGCTGTTGGCCCTGCAAGTGAGGGGCGCACCGTCGTCTGCCTGCTGCCAGTTTAGCTCGGGCCGGAACCTCTGGAGCAGGCGGAGCTGTTCCGGTGCCAGACCCGCCCCCGCCATTCCCTCGGCGCCGACGTGAGGCTCCTGCGGGCGGGAAAGCTCTGTTATGGTTTCGTTTTGGGGCGTAGGCGAAAGAAGTGGGGGTCCTTACCTGAGGCTGCAGCCTGAGGCAAGGGAAGGTGCGCAGGGCCCACGCCACCTGCTCCTCGTTTTCCGCCAGCGTCACCGTGCACGTGCTGTACACCAGAACTCCGCCCCTTTTTAGCAGCTGCACCGCCTGCAAGAAATACAAAATAGTATAAAATTGGTCAAAATTCAATAAAATGTTAACAGGCAAGGTGTGTTATATAACAAAAATAGTATTTATATCAAATTTATACTGTAAAATATTATATATAAAATATTATACATCTAAAAAAAATCATAAAATAGTATAAACTAAATACACATAAAATATATTACAGTATACTAAATTGTATCCTATCCAAAATAGAAGACACTGTTAAACAATTGTGTGCGTGTGTAAATATGTACGCAGTATATATATATATATATATATATATATATATATATATATATATATATATATATATATATATATATATATATATATATATATATATATATATATATATATATATATATATATATATATATATATATATATATATATAAATTCAAATGAATCATGATTCTTACTTGTAAAAATTATTTATTGATAAAAAAAAACACAAATCTTTATTTTGTTTCATCAGTCCTGTCCAGCCACTCAGACAAGTCATATAGTTGATGTAGAGCAGGGGTGTCAAACTCAAATACAGAGTGGGCCAAAATGTAAAACTGAACAAAGCCGCGGTCCAAGGTTGAACAAATTAACCTTTTAATAGGGACCCAAACAAGTTTTGCATTGAATATTGAACAAGCAAGGCTTATATAACTTTATAGTGACATGCAAAATCGAGTTTCAAATAATAATAATAATAATTTAAAAATATCATTGGCATATCAAATAAAATTTAAATACAAATTGAATGCCTCTTTTCTATTTGCAGCCTTCTGAGGTAAATATCAAAATAAACTTTTTCCACAGCATAATAATAAATTTGAAAATAAAATAACAATAATGAATGAATCAAACATTCAAGCCTTGAAGTAGCAAGAGAAAGTGCATGAATAAAACGTGAATTATTGCTTAGTTTGCTACACTGATTTGCTTTAATGCTGAATATGGAACAAGCAACGCTTATATAACTTAATAGTGCAAAATCAACTTTAAAAAAACAAACGAAAAAACATCAATGGTATATTAAATACAATTGAAATAAAAAATTGAATGCCTCTTTTCTATTTGCACCCTTCTGAGGTAAATATCAAAATTAACTTGGTGGGCAGGAGCGGGGTTTGGTGGTAGCGGGGCTGTATATTGTAGCATCCCGGAAGAGTTAGTGCTGCAAGGGGTTCTGGGTATTTGTTCTGTTGTGTTTATGTTGTGTTGTCCCGAAATGTGTTTGTCATTCTTGTTTGGTGTGGGTTCACAGCGTGGCGCATATTTGTAACAGTGTTAAAGTTGTTTATACGGCCACTCGCAGTGTGACCTGTATGGCTGTTGACCAAGTATGCCTTGTATTCACTTATAAATTATGTGACTAGGCCAGCATGCTGTTTGTAGAGGTTGTAGAGGACATTGAAGGCAGTGCCTTTAAGGCACGCCCCCAATAATGTTGTCCGGATGGAAATCGGGAGAAATTCAGGAGAATGGTTGCCTCGGGAGATTTTTCGGAAGGGGTACTGAAATTTGGGAGTCTCTCGGGAGGGTTGGCAAGTATGAATATTAGCGGTGAATGCGGTGTTACCGCGGCACCACCGCTGTATAATACCGGCGGGCCAGCTCTAATGTTAATTTGATATCACCTCAAGGGCCAAATGAAATTACACGGCGGGCCAAATTTGGCCCGCGGGCCAGAGTTTGACACTCTTGATGTAGAGGATCATATCTGCTGTACAAATTTACTTTAGAAAAAGTATTGGATACTTCTTTTGTTGCCTTATTTGTATCTGACTTTATTACATCTTTAGGTAGAATTTTATTAAGCAAAACCAAGTTTCTTATAAGTAATATATACATTTATCAGAGTTGTGGAGGAATCTAGTTAATCACAGAACTGGCGCCCAATGTTATTAAAAAAGTATTGATTTTTAATCGCGAATCTATCCTGAATCGAATCGTGTGGTGCCCAAAAGATACCCAAAGATTCACAGCCCTAAAATAGTATATATACACTGTGTGTGTGTATATACTGTATATATATATATATATATATATATATATATGTATATATATAATATATGTGTATATATATGTATATATGTATATATATATATGTGTATATATGTATATGTATATGTATATATATATATATATATATATATATATATATATATATATATATATATATATATATATATATATATATATATATATATGTATATGTACATATATATATATATATATATATATATATATATATATATATATATATATATATATATATATATATATATATATATATATATATATATATATATATATATATATATATATATATATATATATATATATATATTAGGGCTGCAACAACTAATCGATTAAATCGATTAAAATCGATTATTAAAATAGTTGCCGATTAATTTAGTCATCGATTCGTTGGATCTATGCTATGCGCAGAGGTTGTTTTGTTTTGTTTTTTTAATTTTAAAAAAATTATTTTATTTTTTTTTACTAAACCTTTATTTATAAACTGCAACATTTACAAACAGCTGAAAAACAATAATCAAAATAAGTATGGTGCCAGTATGCTGTTTTTTTTTCAATAAAATACTGGATAGGATAGAAATGTAGTTTGTCTCTTTTATCCGATTATTACTCGATTAATCGAAGTAATAATCGACAGATTAATCGATTATCAAATTAATCGTTAGTTGCAGCCCTAATATATATATACATGTGTGTGTATATATATATATATTTATATATATATACACACACACATGTATATATACATGTGTGTGTATATATATATATACATACATAATATATATACATGTAAATATACATATATACAGTATATATACATGTGTGTATATATATATATATACATACATAATATATATACATGTAAATATACATATATACAGTATATATATATGTTTGTGTATATATATATATATATATATATATATATATATATATATATATATATATATATATATATATATATATATATATATATATATATATATATATATATATATATATATATATATATATATATATATATAAAGAAAATTTATAAAATAGTATACTGGTACATAAAATAAAACAATGAATAGAATATATTCAAAATAAAAACATAAAATAGAGTAGGGATAAAATAGAAAATATAGACTAGTAATACAATAAAGTAAAATATACTGTATATATAATATATACAAAAATGCATTTTCTATAAAATTGAATTTACTGTTTTAAAATATATAACAAAATATTTACATACAATTTATTACATAAAATAGAATATAAAATAAAATATATGAAATAGTATAAAATGTCTATGAAATACAATACTTAGACTGGTAAAAATAAATACAGCATAAAATAGAAAACGTAAAATATACATAGATATACTCATTTATAATATATATATTGAAATAGAGTACATGAAACACTGTTTATTAACCCAAGGCCCAACAAAAAAGATCTGTTTATCTGTAAGGGGCGCCAGTAGTAGGAGTCTTTGTCGCCACCTGGTGGTGAAAGAGCAGCAATCACTTACTGCGTGAAACAGCTTGCGTTGCAGCGGTGGAAAGGAGCAGATCTCCTTCAGGCTCCAGGTGCTCGCCATGTTGGGTCTCTGTCCGAGGCCGCTGCACGGAGCGTCCAGCAGGACCCGATCGAAGCTCTCGGGGTGAAACGGCGGTTCTGGAGAAGAAGAAGCTGCACACTGACTACTTGCATACATGGAGAGGTGTTGTGTTGTTACCTTCAGCGTCTTTGGCTGAGTGCTGGCTCGCCGCACGAGTGCTGTTGAAGCAAAATGCTTTAATGCAACGCAGCTGCAACATTTCAGCGTTTTGACGAATAAGCTCCATCTTGTTTGGGATCCGCTCCAAAGCCACGACTTCACCCTGTTGGAGACAAACACACGTCCACGTTGTTGTCGACGCTGCAAGTCCCGCCCCACGCACGCACCTGGTCCCCCATGAGGGCGGCGATGTGGCACGTCTTTCCCCCCGGGGCGGCACACATGTCCAGGATACGCTCTCCAGGGCAAGGCCCCAGCACGTGACCCACAACCACCGAGGGAAGGTTCTGCCCACAACGGTCAAAACCTTAGGACGCCAACAAGCTGGCGGAGTCACATGACCCACCTACCTGTAAGAAGACCAGCTGAGGGAGGAGCCCGTCAAAGGAGGGCGTGGCATAAAGCGGCTCAGTCATGCGGACGCCGACGCCTCTGGAACAACAAAGTATTACCATGAAGCTGCTTCTTAAACACTGCCAGTAAAACCACACTCTGCATGCTTGCAGACTCATTTTGCACTTGCACGCCCTCTTTTTTTGTCCGCACGCAATCTCTCGCCATGTTTCTTTCTCTACGAGTGCAGAGTTCCACATGGCGTCAACACTGCCAAAATTGTGGCGTGTTAAAAGTAGGCTCTGGCTGCGTGCGGACTCATTTGACATTTGCACGGTGTCTTTTGACCCACCTGCAACGCTCGCCATTTGTCTTTCCTCTACGAGCACAAAGTTTTGCCTGCGTATGTAAAAAGTACACTCTGCACCTGTGTGGACTTGTGTGGCGTCTTTTTGCCCGCGCGAAAACTCTTGTTTGCGCTTGCAATGTGTCTTTCTCTACGAGCGCAAAGTTCCATATGGTTTCCGATAATATCGGACTGCCGGCCGATAAATGCTTTAAAATGTAATATCGGAAATTATCGGTATCGGTTTCAAAATGATCGGTATCGGTTTCAAAAAGTAAAATGTATGACTTTTTAAAACGCCGCTGTGTACACGGACGTAGAGAGAAGTACAGAGCACCAATAAACCTTAAAGGCACTGCCTTTGCGTGCCGGCAAAATCACATAATATCTACGGCTTTTCACACACAAAAGTGAATGCAACGCATACTTGGTCAACAGCCATACAGGTCACACTGAGGGTAGCGTATAAACAACTTTAACACTGTTACAAATATGCGCCCCACTGTGAACCCACACCAAACAAGAATGACAAACACATTTCGGGAGAACATCCGCACCGTAACACAACATAAACACAACAGAACAAATACCCAGAACCCCTTGCAGCACTAACGCTATAATATACACCCCCCGTTACCCCCTAACACCCCTCCACCTCAACCCCGCCCACCTCAACCTCCTCATGCTCTCTCAGGGAGAGCATGTCCCAAATTCCAAGCTGCTGTTTTGAAGCATGTTAAAAAAAATGATACACTTTTTGGCCTAGTGGTTAGAGTGTCCGCCCTGAGATCGGTAGGTTGTGAGTTCAAACCCCGGCCGAGTCATACCAAAGACTATAAAAATGGGACCCATTACCTCCCTGCTTGGCACTCAGCATCAAGGGTTGGAATTGGGGGTTACATCACCAAAAATGATTCCCGGGCACGGCCACCGCTGCTGCTCACTGCTCCCCTCACCTCCCAGGGGGTGATCAAGGGGATGGGTCAAATGCAGAGGACAAATTTCACCACACCTAGTGTGTGTGTGACAATAATTGGTTTTAACTTTAACTTCAATAAGAAATATGGCAGTGCCATGTTGGCACTTTTTTCCATAACTTGAGTTGATTTATTTTGGAAAACCTTGTTACATTGTTTAATGCATCCAGCTGGGCATCGCAACAAAATTAGGCATAATAATGTGTTAATTCCACGACTGTATACACTACCGTTCAAAAGTTTGGGGTCACCCAAACAATTTTGTGGAATAGCCTTCATTTCTAAGAACAAGAATAGACTGTCGAGTTTCAGATGAAAGTTCTCTTTTTCTGGCCATTTTGAGCGTTTAATTGACCCCACAAATGTGATGCTCCAGAAACTCAATCTGCTCAAAGGAAGGTCAGTTTTGTAGCTTCTGTAACGAGCTAAACTGTTTTCAGATGTGTGAACATGATTGCACAAGGGTTTTCTAATCATCAATTAGCCTTCTGAGCCAATGAGCAAACACATTGTACCATTAGAACACTGGAGTGATAGTTGCTGGAAATGGGCCTCTATACACCTATGTAGATATTGCACCAAAAACCAGACATTTGCAGCTAGAATAGTCATTTACCACATTAGCAATGTATAGAGTGTATTTCTTTAAAGTTAAGACTAGTTTAAAGTGCTTTTCCTTCAAAAATAAGGACATTTCAATGTGACCCCAAACTTTTGAACGGTAGTGTATATCGTATCAGTTGATATCGGAATCGGTAATTAAGAGTTGGACAATATCGGAATATCGGATATCGGCAAAAAAGCCATTATCGGACATCTCTACTTGTAATGTGTCGCTCGCTCGTTGGCCCCACGGTCCCTCCTTTTGGCACTTAGGGGCCAGATTTCAAAATGCCATCCATCCATCCATTTTCTACCGCTTGTCCCTTTTTGGGGTTGCGGGGGGTCGCTGGAGCCTATCTCAGCTGCATTCGGGCGAAAGGCGGGGTACACCCTGGAAAAGTCGCCACCTCATCGCGGGGTTGCAGATTTCAAAATGGTCATTTAAAAACGTCTGCTGGTCGGAGCCGATCCAGGAGGATTGTTGCTGTCCAACTGTGAGGCTCGTGAAGAGTAGTCTTTACACAAAATGATCCTTATGAAGTGTGTCAAATAAAACCAGTGTGTACATGGCCACATTTTGCCACTGTTTTGATGCCATACACCAAAAACTCACCTGGCGGGGTCACCGGAACCAAAAATGCTGGCGCGGTCCTTTTCCGCCACTCCGTTTCCCACAAAGACTTTCCTCCCCTGGAAGCTGAGCGCTCCTCGCGTGCACTTGCCCTCCAAGTCGGAGAAGACGGACACGGCGTCTCCAGCCTTCATATCTAACAGGACACAGACGCTCACAGGTGAGTTCACGTCTTTTCCTCTTCTCGGGGGAAAGAAGCTCACGTTTGGGGCAGGCCAGCATCCCGGGGGTGAAGACGTGAGCGCCCCTCAACACGGCGTTCCCACACTGAGCGCCCACCACCACCTCCTTGCTGAGCTGCTGCACACACCTGAGGGAGGACGCGACGTTACTTCCTGATTAGCGCGTTGCGTCACGTGCGTCTCACACACCTGGGCCCGTCCACAGGAAGCAGCAGCACGTCTGGAATGCCGGGGTGCGGAACTGCCTCCAGCCCCTCCCCCCGCTGTCCAACGTGGGCAAAAACATGTGAACGCGACC